>NW_025065267.1:0-458 GCF_019207475.1 Ogataea angusta | reverse complement strand
ATATAAGGGTGTGTCATATCCCACTTATAAGTGGGGGACTAAGGTATACCAAAGATACTAACTATCTGATACATAGTCACACTATTAAAGGAAGAGCAATGACCGTAGACATTACACTTATCAAAACAAAGTTTCAACAATCTTAAGCTTGATTATTAATTGTTGTTCTAGGTTTTTAAGATTTGTCACAAAACTTGTTTCCTTATATTATCACTTGAACTACATAACCCTTCCACTCAAAACAAAATGCGTAGTTGTACTAGCTCAAGGATAACAACAGCACGTACGCTTTGAATTGCACATAGTGACTCATTCACCAGTTAAAAAGAGCAAAAGAGGTTGTGCTTTTGTGGTGATGTTAGAATCATGCACCCTATCCCACCTCCCGGCCTGCTCCTTCCTCAGTTCTGTAGTTCTATCACCACCCCAAAGTTCAAAATACAACTCCGTCAAGCCCG
>NW_025065266.1:0-458 GCF_019207475.1 Ogataea angusta | reverse complement strand
CTGCTGAGTTAACTGCTAGCTCTGAGCGTGACTCGACTGATCATTCCACGATACGCCTTCTCACCCCAGTGAATGCTCCTCCTACGTCAGAAATGGATCTTCATCACTGTATCCATCCTGTACTTTATCCTGGGAGGCGTTCCAAGCGTTCTCGCTTACCAATCACCAAGTATCGCCGACTCGATAATTCTACTGACCATTCATCTGCACTTGTTGCCCTTCCCGGGTCTGATCATGTCCCCTCTAGCGTCTCGGAGGCTCTCTTTATTCCTGAATGGAAACGAGCCATGCAGCGCGAATTTAAGGCACAATTGGACAATCACACATGGTCTCTTGTTGACCTCCCTTCTGGACGCCGTGCTATTGGCTGTCGCTGGGTTAACACTATGAAACCGTCTACATCCACCTTTCCTCATAAGGCACGACTGGTAGCTCAGGGTTTCAGTCAAATCCATGGT
>NW_025065248.1:0-843 GCF_019207475.1 Ogataea angusta | reverse complement strand
GAGATGGAGGCGCCTCGATCTCGAGTATAGGGCCATTTATCCACTACCCTACGTAACAAACCTAAACTCGATCGAGTCGTCGCCAATGTCTCGTTTGATCCCACGCCCGTCCACGCCTGTCTCGCAAGCTCTTATATTGGCCCTATTGCGACGAGCCAGCAGAACCGTGCTCAGCGCTGAACACAGTATTCCCATTCCGATGCACCCAAGAGTGAATGCGTGGCCCAGGACGTATTTTGGAGGGTCTCGGTAGACCTGCGCGCTCACAACGCCCGCGACGTTTCCCAGAGTCTGGTTTATTCCCAGACCCACGGCCCTCTTGAATCGCGGCGCCAGGTTCGTGGCCAGCCACGCTTCGTTCAGGCCCGGGACGTACAGGCACATGCAGATGAGGTAGCACGCAAAGTACTTGACGCCGCTGCTTGTGCCGCCGAGGAGCAGCGCATACCCGACGATGCCAAACAAGTCCAGGAGTATGATCAGCGGCCCCCTGATTCTGGTCTTGTCAGATACTCTGGCCGCCAGAATGAAAACAGTGCCAGAAAACATGTAGCAGGGGACTGTCAGATACTGCGCTTGCAGCGAAGTGTAGCCAAGGTCGCTCTTTAGGATGGAGGGTAAAAATGTGGAAAACCCGTACATGAGGATATCCTGACAAAATTGAATGATGGTTGACAAATAAACCTTGGGGTCGCGCAAAGCAGCAAGGGCTTCAGACTTTTTGTCGCCTTTCATCATGAACAGCCGCCGCTGCTCGCCTCTCCACTCAAGCACCCTCATCTCTTCCTCTCCGTGTGCAACTTCCTCCGGAGTGTTTGGCATTCCAAACATCATCCAAAAACT
>NW_025065265.1:0-461 GCF_019207475.1 Ogataea angusta | reverse complement strand
GTCCCCATGGAGGTACCTGTACGTCGTCACGGGTGTGATTACTATATTCTTTGGCATTTTGTCCATCATCCATATCCAGATATTCCCGTCAAGGCGTGGTTTCTGAACGATGAAGAGAAAAAGTATGTGGTTGAGAGAATCAGAGGCAACAGAACGGGATTCGGTAACCAGCATTTCAAGCTGGCTCAGCTTAAAGAGGCTGCATCCGACATCACCACCTATCTGTTTTTCTTCTACATGTTTGGATCCGGTATTCCTAACGGCTCTATTGGAAACTTTAGCTCCATCCTGTTGAGCACAGGGTTCGGCTTTTCGACCGAGCAGTCTCTGAGCATGGTTGGAAGTGGAATTGATATCATTATCCCGCTAGCGTTTGCCTATGTCTGATCAAGAGCAGGTTACTGGTGTGCTTCTGCATCAACTCCCTGGTGTTCACCGGCCTGTGTCTGCTTGCGTTTGCG
>NW_025065247.1:0-859 GCF_019207475.1 Ogataea angusta | reverse complement strand
TGAAGTCTTCATCTCCTTATTCTAAGGCATATAAAGCCTCAGTATCAGATCCTCATATTGTAATGGGACATCCATCGAAGTCCATCTCTGCAAAACTTCACATCCCAAATCCTCCTCATCCATGCCAAGACTGTCTTGCCGGAAGGTTTGTCAAATTCAAACCAAAGATTTGATCTACGTCTGTGTCGAGACCTCTCGAACTCTTACATGCTGATATCTGTGGACCTTTTGCCCACACAGGAATAAATGAAGAGAGATACTTTCTGGTTATTGTTGACCGATTTACTCATATCACCGCATCATATTGCTTTATTGATTCTCATGAGCGTCCATCAAAGTTGTCTTCTGCTATCTCGCCACTAATCTTTGTTGGATATAGTAAACGCCGGAAAGTGATCCAGCTCATTGACCCTCATACTTTGAAAGTGAAAGAGACTGATCAAGTGCTTTTTGATGATACTTGTTTCCCATTCAAACAAGATACATCCTTAGATCTTCGGCCTGAGCCCTCTCATGGCCCAACCATGGTTCCTCCTACCTACGGTCCAATTACAGATTCCCACCTGCTTACGACCTCTATTATTCCCAAGGAACCAGTACCTTGTTCGCGATCTCCTTCGCCTTCTGGCTCTGACTCGGCGCCAATGGATCCTTCCTCTACTATATCCGATTTACATATTGCATCGGCTCCTTTTCCTCTGGAATCTATGTTGTTACTATTCCAACTACTATTCAAAACTCCGCCTCGCCTGTCTTAGAACATTTAGAGGACGGTACTACATCTGCTGAGTTAACTGCTAGCTCTGAGCGTGACTCGACTGATCATTCCACGATACGCCTTCTCACCCCAGTGAATGCT
>NW_025065264.1:0-464 GCF_019207475.1 Ogataea angusta | reverse complement strand
ACAACAGTTCCTTTCCCATTCACCATAACACCAGATGCTATTCCAGAAATATATCCACTGGTTGGACGAAAGTCTGTAAAGTGATCCCTGTTGTTCGAAATATGTTCAGATGCACCATTGTCAATCCAATAGATTTCAGTTTCAGCTGATTGAGATATGTTAGTAACATGAGTTGTACTTGAAGCTGTTTCCTCTTCGTAAGAAAGATTTCCGTAGTGAACTGCAGTAAAGGAACACGAGTCATCATTATCAGATTCTGTTTGAGCCAAATTTCCTTTTGAAACTGGAGTTGGTGCTCTACAGTTTGGAGATTTGTGGCCAGCTTTCTGACATCTTGCACAAATAATTTTCTTCTTCTTTTTCGTCGTTCTGGTAGAACGTTTAGTCGCCATGAATCCGGACTTGGTTTCGTGTTCACATAATTGCATTGCCGTGACAGCTCCTTGAATAGTTAGTTCATTTCC
>NW_025065291.1:0-253 GCF_019207475.1 Ogataea angusta | reverse complement strand
AAAGCTTGTCGACGGTTATTCATTTATTTCCCTTTAGGGAAAGCTCAGGCGGTGAAATTACCTAGCAATTCAAAAAACGTCGCTAGCTCGAATAGTCAGATCCAGCATAATCACTTCACAATGACTATGCTCAAGCTGTACCCGTTAAGTTCAAGAATACTGCACGCAATTATACCCTCCGGTGCGGCGGATTTGTTTGTTAAGACCTAGACCTAGCAGAACCAAGGACAAGCTGGCTGTACAGAGTTTTTAG
>NW_025065290.1:0-254 GCF_019207475.1 Ogataea angusta | reverse complement strand
AAAACCGGATTGGTTTTGTCAGTGAGATCTCCAAAAGCGAGGAGCGTATCGTCCACCGGCACTTTGCTCTCCTTTTTGTTCCTGAAATGGTAGATGACATAGAGGATCAAAGGGACAGTGGCCGAAATAACGTAGGTACCCACCATAGTCCTCTTAGCTGTGATGTACACCGGTGCCTCGGAACCAAGGAAGGCCTGTGGACCAATGATATTGCCCGTGGAGAACCCAATAAGGAACAATGTGTTTGCTGTGAT
>NW_025065289.1:0-255 GCF_019207475.1 Ogataea angusta | reverse complement strand
TTTTTGCGCCCACCGAAATCACCCACCCGCCACCCCTACGTCCCCCGGGCCGGCAAACGCTCGGTATAGGTCTTAACCCGCCACCTCTGCTCCCAGCGAAAACACCCACCCGCCAGCCCCACGTCCCCCGGGCCGGCAAACGCTCGGTATAGGTCTTACCAGTGGATGTTAAGGAAACGCATCTGAAACACTCTCGTTGGAGATTCTTCTGGCTGCATACGCGAGTCTTTTTTGGTTGAAACACGTCACGCACGA